>NW_027411755.1:198766565-198769065 GCF_047663935.1 Musca autumnalis
CCGACAAAATTCTGGGGGAAAGTTTTATACCGCAAAAGAAGACTACGTACCAAATTTCAGCCATTTTGGAAGGATAATGAAGCTAAAACCTTAAAAATACCGGGAGGTACCGTTCTATGGGGGCTATATCAAAACGTAGACCGATATATCCCATTTTCAATACCAACCATCCTGCAAGTAATAAAAACTTCTGTATCAAATTTTGACTCTCTATCTTTAAAATTGCGAGCTGTATCTTGATTTCAACAGACAGACGGACGGACGGACAGACGGACATGGTCAAATCGACATAGAATTTTATGCTGATCAATAATATATACTTTATAGGGTCTACGACGAATATTCCGATGTGTTACATATGGTGGAGGGTATAATAAATATAAAATAAAAATAATAGTAAAATAAAATAAAAGTAAAACAAAATAAAATAAACATCAAATAAAAATAAATAAAAACTAAATATAAAATAAAATAAAATAAAATAAAATAAAATAAAATAAAATAAAATAAAATAAAATAAAATAAAATAAAATAAAATAAAATAAAATAAAATAAAATAAAATAAAATAAAATAAAATAAAATAAAATAAAATATAATAAAATAAAATAAAATAAAATAAAATAAAATAAAATAAAATAAAATAAAATAAAATAAAATAAAATAAAATAAAATAAAATAAAATAAAATAAAATCTTCCTTCTTAATTTAGTTTGGCTTGAGGTCAGTGCAATAAAAACAATTTATAATTTTTGTTTTTATATCTTTTTATTTTCCAATATTTCGATCGACGTCGTCGATCATCATCAGGGATTGTAATTTCTTTTTGTTCTCGAAAAACAGACTTTACTTCCACATCGATTCACAGGTATTTTCCAACAGTTGGAAAAAAAAACCAAATTTCAGCCATTTCGGTGGAATATTGAGGCCACAACGTTTAAAATACCGAAAATCGGGAGGAATCGTTCTATGGGGGCTATCTGAAGGCATGGAGCGATACCGACAAAGTTCTGGGGGAAAGTTTTATACCGCCAACGTAGACTAAGTACCAAATTTCAGCCATTTCGCTGTGATAATGAAGCTAAAACGTTCAAAATACTGAAAATCGGGAGGTACCGTTCTACCAACAGTTGGAAAATACCTGTGAATCGATGTGGAAGTAAAGTCTGTTTTTCGAGAACAAAAAGAAATTACAATCCCTGATGATGATCGACGACGTCGATCGAAATATTGGAAAATAAAAAGATATAAAAACAAAAATTATAAATTGTTTTTATTGCACTGACCTCAAGCCAAACTAAATTAAGAAGGAAGACTAAGTCCAAAGGTCAACTAAAGCCATACAAAAATAAAATAAAATAAAATAAAATAAAATAAAATAAAATAAAATAAAATAAAATAAAATAAAATAAAATAAAATAAAATAAAATAAAATAAAAATGAAATAAAAATAAAAATAAAATAAAAATGAAATAAAAATAAAATAAATATAATATAAAATAAAATAAAAAAATAAATAAAAATAAGAATAAAATAAAAATAAAATAAATAAAACTAAAAATAAATTAAATAAAAATATAATAAAATAAAAAATGAAATAAAAATAATATAAAGTAAAATGAAAATAAAATATATAAAAAAACAAAATAAAAATAATAATAAAAATAATAATAAAAATAAAATAAAAATTAGATAAAAATAAAAATGAAATAAAAAATTAAAATAAAATAAAATTAAAATAAAAATAATAAAATAAAAATAAAATAAAAATATACTCCAGACTTAAGCAATCATAAAATAAAAATATTGAAATTGAAAACAAATTCCACACCAACTGTTCAAAAATAAAATTTTGTTTAGCTTATTTTTCAACTTCTAGTGACCACAGAATAAATAGTTATTATAGTGGTCATAGAATAACCAGTAATTCAGTGCGACATGCCCTTGTAAAAATAATGGGTTAATAGGGGGTTTTGTATACCATTATAGTGTGTCTCTATAAGCAGAACACAAATATAAATCTTCCTTAACCCTTTCAGTGCCAAAAATAATTTCTAGCCATGTGAAAACATTGGTAAATTTCAAATATATTCGACAAATGGACTGAGAGGGTTAAGGACATAATTTTCAGTATAGAAGATTTTATATTAACCAATAAAAACGAAATAAGTGTGTACGCCACACTTACTCACATCCAATTGTATCTTTCGAATCCAACTGTATCTTTCCTTTCCGTCTCGGTTCCGTATTTCTCTGTCAGTGACATGTTGTTGTAATCAAACATTCCTCCTCTGTTGTTGTTGTTGTTTTGTTTGCAGAACAATCAAAATATAGCATGGAATTGAGGTCTTGTTTTTGTTGTCGTTTTAAACGCAGCCGCCGGTGGCTAAATATTTACAATTTACTTCAAATACAAATACAGACAACGACAACTAAATGTGTTTATTTGACATACAAATAAAAAATTAAATAACACGCTAATGAGGGAAATGGCTTTGGAAT